>NC_089647.1:103947003-103994503 GCF_037042795.1 Molothrus aeneus | reverse complement strand
CAACTCACCCCTGCCTGCATGTATCTCCCACTCAAGGATGTGCTAAACAATTTTCCAGAGACCTGGAGTTGCGCTGTGCAGCAGCAGCCACAGGACTGAAGGAGCTGAGCTATGAGGGTGCAGTGCTGGGAAAAGGGGGGCTCGAGGGGCAGCTCCCCTGGCAAAGCATCACCATTACTGCTCTGCTGGATTTTCATCCAGCTCTCTGCCCCCTCTCCTAAAAGCAATGTCCTCATCCTTCTTTCTCTGTAATGTACAGTACAGTTAATTTCTAAACAATCACTAGAGATGAGGTGGCAACTGTCAGATCTGGTCAAATGTCCTCAATGGGCATGAAATACTAATTTAAGGTAAGCAGTCGTTCAGAAAATTTTCTATCGGCTACAGCTCCAACACAACTGAAACTTAATAAAATATTACTAACACCTACTGAATCAGGAAATGCCCATACAGCTGGGAAACCAGTTAGATCTTTAATTACAAAAACCAGAGGATTAACCTAAAGCATTCTGGGATTTTATAATTTGTTTTAATAGTGATTTTTTTTTTTTTCCTCCCCAGGGATACATGGTTTAAAAACTGTAAGACATGTAAGAGATCTATGCTACACAGGAATATTGTAGCACCAAATGAGACATTCTCCTGTACATGATGTACCCTGGCAATCTAAAGGGTTTTAAACCATGTATATATGTATGTATAATGCATCTGACATAGCCAGACAGGCTATGAGAATCAGAGCCATCCCACACACAGCACAAACCATAGCTGAAAAATGCACACAAATTAATATTTTTGCTAGAGTTGGGATTTTCAAGGACTGACCTTAGGGTCAAATTCTGATCCCAATCTTCCACAGCTTTAGTTTATCCAGTGGCCCTGCAAAGAATTTTCTTGGCTTTTTTCCTATAGTTAAATTTGATTCTTAATGTAGTGCTAAAGGCACTAAACCAAAATGCTGTAAAGTTTACACAGATAGACAGATTCAGACAAACTTCCTTATCAGAGCAGCAAATACTGCTCTCAAGCCCCCCCTCCCTTTTTTTTTTTTAAATAGTAATTCTCCAACAGGTTTTGGTCTTTTTTTTGAATTTATATTTTTTAAACTACACTCTTTTTCTAGTTTGACCTATCAGTTAGAAGTGGTAATGAAGAATGAACTCACCAGCCCTCCAGACCAGATAATCCTCAACAAAATACCAGAAGTAACTGGATTACCACCAGCAGTTAAGAAACAACTTACACTTGAACAACTGCCATGTATGACTATAAAGCAGGTATAGCATAGAATATAAATGTAAATTCAGTCTTAGCTTTTCTCATTTTTAAGTCGCCTAACTCTCCAATGTACAGTTTAACTTGGTTTTAATAGAGTTTTTCAACTCTGAAATTCAAGAACTTAAATGAAAAAAACAGAGATAAAGAAAGTGGAATGGGCAAAAGTTGAAATGCTTGCAATACTTTCAGAATAATATGTAGGCTTCTTCACAGAAAAGGAGTTTTTAGAGAGGCTCTGAAAACCATTTTGTATGTTTTGTTGCCTGCACTGAAGGGTTTGATCTTGGGCACTAAGACAAAAATGAGTGAGCAGAGAAGCAATTTGCCAGAGAATTGTAATCTGGAACTTCTTGCAAACCAATTCATATGAATCACTTATACTGAAAAGCAAGTGCTTTCAAAATTTCAAATTACTCCATTAATATTACTAAGAGTACATATACTTACAGCTGAAAATTCAAAGGTGACAACATTACTATGTACTTATAAATAGTTCTCTTCAATATAAAGCCAGTATCTTGTTATAAGCTATTCTTTGGTGTACCACTCAAACTGAAAAGAAAAGAAGTGGATGAGGGTCAAGCTCCAGCTTAACTAGCCCTTATTTAAACTGTGTTCAGTTCGACTTAGTGTTTACTCCTCAAGGAGCTCTAATAGTCACCCCAATTAATTTTCCTTCTTAAAAAAAACAAATAGCTGATTTCACAGCCTAAAATGCCATTTTGCTTTAATACTTTTTAAGCACTTTGTAGACATCTCAATCCTTACTTTTATATTTTCTTTCTCAAAAGCTTGCCTCATGTTAAATATTTTCTGGAAAACTGAATAATAAGGTTGAGATCTGTAAAAATAAGGGTGCTTTTTTTTTTTTTTTTTATTCAAGAGTCAGTTCCCTCCATCTTCTTTGGCTGCCAAAGATATTAGCTCTGAAACTGCTGCATTGAGTATGCTTCCTGTACTGTTTCCTGTAGGTGGCTCTTTAGTGAGGAATCCCACAGCATTTAACCAAGTGCATGTGACAATTTTTGAAATTGTATCTCCAAAATACAGACCAAGAAAAGAGAACAACTTTGCATAATAACCACACGTGCATAAACAACTACAAAAAACACCCCAAAGGATTCAAGTTTTTTCTCCCATCAGCAAAAATATTAAATGCAGACATACACTGTGACCAAATTCCAGAGGTTTCTACTTCCTTCTCTTCTGAATTCCTCTAACTGGTTTTCTGCATTAGCTACAAGTAAGACTTAACTATAGTGGACACACTTTCTACAGGTCTTTCTGATAAATAATTTACATACAGAGTCTATGCAAATGCATGTAACCAAATTCTGCAAGTTTCCTTGTAGACAGGTTTGTTATGTGCAATCAAAAAACAAGGAAACTTGCACAATTATGCCTGCAAAACTGAAATTCTACTTTAAAAAGTAAAGATAAAAACAAAACCAGAAGGAAAGAAGGGGATCTTTTAAATTTAGATATAATTATAATTACCTTAAGTATTAAGTGTTTCTCATGGAGTTACATTCCATTTTTATCTTGAGAACTCATCTAGTGCTCACCTTGCTTTTTAAATCACTATTATTAAGGTTACCTACTTAATAAATGGTGTGTGTGTGTTTGTATCACTTATGTGCTTTGCACTTCAACTTTTCAATCATGTTGCCTGGTGGACATAGTTTTGCTTCCCTGAGGAAGATGGTCCTGCTTTTTTTTCCCCTGAACTCCAGGGACAAGCACTCTTCTTCACTTTTGCAGTCATTCAGTTTCCACAACAATCATTCAAAGGTATTCTCTTTCCCAAGGTATCTACCCAGCATGGACACAGCTCTGATAAAAAACACTGGAGAGAACAGTTCCCCTGACTCACAGGTATAAGTCTGAGCAGTAACAACTATAAGTGACTCATTTGCAACACCCTTGACAGAAAAATCTAGGAGCTTACAACATTTCTACTGCTAAAGCAGCAAACCCTCAATGGCTAAAATGCCACCAGAAGGGAAATGCCCATCTTTAAGAAGGGACACTAATTTTGACAAGTGTGCACTTCCACACTGCCACCTATTGGGAGATTTTCAAGAACTTCATAAATATTAGCAAATTCTAGTGGAAGGTGCTCCTATGAGAGAGACACCGCTCCTGTCCCATAGAAAAAGAACAACTTGTGGATCAAGGGGAAGAATTTCAAAGGTGTACCACCAGTGCTGCCTACCTAATGCCTAAATATTATTTCCTCACCTTCACTATGGACCACTGCAGTGCTACCACACTTATCAGGTTACAAATACTAAGTCCTTTGAAAGCTGGGTATGTTATTTAGATGACTAAGTGCAAGGCTGAAATTCACAGCTGAATCTGCTCTTTCAGTGTCCCACAAGAGTTGCCAGGGGCTGTAATCTGCACTCCTACACCCCACAGTGTTGCTATGCAGTGACAGATGCAGAAGGCTGCCCTGTTAGAAATGACCAGAACATAATATACATTTTTCAGGGATGCAAGCAAGTGAAACAAGTATTCAGGCTGCGTGGGTATTAAATTATTCATTAAAAAAAAAAGACTCAGCCAGAGGCGAGTAAAATATCCTTGCTCTTTTAATTCCCACCACCCATAAATAATCTTCCTGTTTGTGTTTTATTGGAAAACAACTGATTTAAAAGTCACCTAGTGCTATAATCCCTGCTTCACAACTGCCATCTGTCCTGCAGCGGGAGTAACGGACCCTTTCATTCACAAGCAGAGCCAGTGGAATAAAGAGGAAGAGGAGGAGTTGAAGGGGAAGAGAGAAAGAAAGAGGATAAATTCCGTCTGTGCTATTAAAAAAAATAGAAAAGTGAACTCAGTGGTTGAAAAGTGAAGATAAAAAGATGAAAACAGTAATCTTGCTACAGAAACCAGAGAATTATGTTCTTGCTCTACCCCTCTTTTTTCTTTTTTTTTTCTTTCACACCGTACAAACTGTAGCACCCTGAACAACTCACTCCCCTACTATTTCCAGCACTTTAGAGAAACTTTTCAACATTTCTGTTCGACACATATTTTCAGCAGTGAGGTGAAGACAATAAGTAAACAGGTAGTGAAGGGCTATTTAGAGAGCTGGTCAGTCACAGTAATAATAACAACGCAAGAAGAAAAAACCCCACACAGCACAGAACATCTATCCTATGCGCTGTAGCCACAGACAACACATGACCTCTGACAAACAGTTTTCAGAGTAATTTTAATGCTACTCTGGATTTAACTTGACTAACTGGTAGCAATTGAGCACATCTTTTTTTGTGGCAGCAGTTATCTAAAATGCTACAATAACAGCATCAAAAGTAGAATGGTGGAAGATTGGTTTTCCATTGTGCTGCTGAACTGGCATAATGCCCACTTTAAAAGCAATTCGCTGCTCATCACTGAAATCTGGCAGACACGACACTAAATGCCTTGAGAAAAAAAAAAAAAAAAGGGTCTTGAGAAGGGGGAACCACTCCAACCACCAAGCAAAGAAAAAGGAGACTGAAAAAAAAAAAAAAGAAGGGAAGAAAGAAAGCAAAGAATGATGAATCTATGTAAGAAGAGAAAATTGCAAAAATAAAAAGTTTAGCACTGCATGCAGACTCAACAGGCACTACTTAATTTGCTTGAAGATTTTATCGCAGGCTTGCATTAGTAATATCAGAGCAAAACAAAAGCAAATATATATTTATGTCTGTCTATTGTTCTGATGAAGTGAAAACGTACTGAGTTACGTCAATCATTTGTCAAACACATCTTCCTAGTTTTATTTACCACTAAATATAATGAGTAAATATGTGATAATAAAACTCTTCTTTTTATACGGACATATACAATTTTTTCCCACAACTAAATACAGGTAATGATTTAGGAAGCTTTCAAAATGTCTTTTTACTGTCAATAAAACTAATTCTATTCCCATTTTCATGTTAAAAAAGGGCTTTACAAATGAAAATTCAAATTAAAATTCTGATTATAGTGTAGTGTGACAACACCTGTATTTATAATTTTACTGTCAGCTAGCTCGCAGTGTTTAACAATAGCTTGAAGCAGGAAAGTAATTGGAATTTGTCTGTAACATGCCAGATGACGACACTGGGCACTTTGCTGTGCTAAAGCAAATTTGGTTTGATGACAAAATAACCTCAGAAAGATCGGACAGCACCCTCCACCATCGAAAAGGTTAAATAAAGCTATCCCTGACCCAGGGACAAAATCTATCCAAGGTAAACCAAACCAGCTGAGCAGCAGCTGCAGACACCGGGGTACCCGGGGCTGGCTGGCCTCTCCTGAACAGGCATCTCTCAAGTCCCTCCCTGCAACGTTCACCTCCCAGCAGCCCTTCCCAAACGGTGCCTTACTCCAGTGTCAGCCCCAAGGTAATTCAGAACTACGGGAGAGAAACGAAGCAAAGGACACCAGGCTGGGGAGAGATGCTAACACAGGTGCTGCAGTTCTGTGGACTTCTGTGGGAATAAAAAAGGCAGCCTACAACAAAAACGTGCAGTGCCACTGTGAACATGGAAGTGTCCTGTGTCCTGTGTCTTCACATCTCCCACACACATACACGTACTGACTGGTGTATGCTGACAGGCCAGGTGAAAATTAGGACACAAACACATGCACTTTGTAAGAAAAAGGTAAAAAAAAAGGCAAAAAAAAAAAAAGGCATTTCAGTCTGAAGATTTCAAAACTTAAACACATGCCACTCTCCACACACAACTTGTCTTATTGAAGTCGACAAATTAAAAGCCTGTGTTTTTCATTATGTTGAAGACAGAATAAAAATAAAGAAAAGGAAGCCACATAAGAAAGAAAAACAGAATGACAGTGATGTTTTAGTTTACACTAGATATGGCAACACATACAAACTGTCAAAACTATGGAGTGAAAAAAGCTGTTATCAAGCAACTGTCAAGAGAGTCCTCTGAGATTTGGAAATCTTGTGTTTATTGTAACTACTGCACATTACACAAAGAAAGAAACATCCCTCTTCTTACCATTGCTGCTAAATATCATGCAAGAGAACCCAGACTTCTCCCTCACCGTTTAGATTAATTTTTTTTTCCTGTGCAATTCTGTGCTTGACAGCACAGGGCCCCTCCTTTTTCAGGTTTTTATTATTTGGTCAAAGTTCAGAGAGAAACTTGAGGTTATATAAAACATTATTTCATTTTCAAGAACTGTCAACACCCGTTTTATGTTGTTAACTTGTTGTCCATCATTTAAGAGTAGAACTGTTGACACCAAAATACACAGACTAAGGATTTCTCTCTTAAAACACGTACATAGAAAGAGCAAAGATAATGGAAACAGCTATTTTACTAGACATACTAACAATTCTTTTTCATGTATTTTAACATAGTGACTAGAAATGAGTCAGTTAACTGGCAGCAGGCTACAGTAATATTCAAAGGTTTAGTCTGAATGCATTAATGCAGATTTTGAATTGCACTTTCTGATTATAAGAAAACAACTACCCCTCAGAGAGAAATCCCCAGTATCTACAGGGTTTCAATAGAGCCTTCCAAGTGCTGTTTTGAGTGACAGCATTCTATGATTGTTTCGCAACCAGTAGCAACATTCCAACCATGCTGGTACCTGGTTAAAAACCTGACCAAAAACCAGATTGCTTTTTGCTCATTATTCACTGTGAAATCGCATTTATTATAATTTCTACACTTGAGGTTTATGCAAAAATCATCTTTATTCTGAAACACCGGTTTTACAGAACAAACATCTGATGAGATCCCAAGATTTAGCCCAAAGTTCTTGAGAGGGAAATGTTGAACCCAAAACCTCAGTTAGGGAAGACTCAAATATTATTTGAGCACAAGAGCAAATGATCTGTTGCCCCTGTGAAGTCAATGAGCCCACAGAGAGTACAGTAATTTTAAATGCCTCAAAACTGATGTGATTTCATTCTGAATTTTTTAGGCATATCACATAATCTCTGTAGATCTTCATGTGAGCTGATTTTCTAGGACCAAGCATCAGCTCCTGTAGGAGTTACCCATAGTGGCCATCACTCAGCAGACAACAAACACCGCCTGGGAATTGCTGTTCCTCTGTTCCCCATCCCTGAGCATGGACTCTGATACAGCCCAAATGCTCAAACTCACAGAGACACCTTCCCATTTTTGCATATATAGATTTATTTTCTTTTTTTTTTTAAGTCTTAAGAGCACTTCTTCAAAATGTCATAATATTTATGATCATTGCATGAGAATACTTGAACAAAAATTCAGCCTGACACATCATACTCCCCACAACTACCATGACCACTTAGGTATAATTTTATCTCCAAATATTGGTTAACCTATATAACACTATGACTAACACATTATCTCAATGTAAAACATAAAATAAAAAATAAAATTGTAGAGAAAGTTAACAATAATGAATCTTTCCCACAAAACAGTGCATTGTTAGGTGCATTATTTCCTAGCTTTGACTCTCAAGTACTTCCTCCTCCTGGCTTATAAGAGTTTTAAAGTACCATAACAATTACTGCATAAACAGCTGCAGCTATATGTCCATTTAACACAGTCTTTTGAAAAATATATATTAATACCCTAATACAAGCTTGCACACATGCTCATACAAAACATAAGAAAGAAAACAGCTCTGATCCTCAGAAATTTAATGGCATGAAATAAAGCTATTTTCAAGACTGGCAGAGTTGTAACACTGCATAGATATGATCCATATGCTAAAAGTCTATTCAAGTACTTACTGCTCCATAAATAGAAACAGTTTTGTCAGTGAACTGCAGCAAAAAAAAAAAAAAAAGGCTATATGGAAGGTTTGGTGCAGAGCAAGGGTGAATCCTTGAACGGGTACTGGGATTCCACTATGATTAGATTTGGGATTATTAAAGTTTGTAAGAAATAATGAAGTTAGCCTGACTCATCAAGGTCTTTTCATCTTATGCAGTCTACCAAATATCTTTTGGAAGTTCAAAAAAGCACTCTGCGAGCTGTATTTTAAAAAAGTCAAGTCTGACTGAAAAGCTCATCTGCCAAATCCTCTCCTTCTTCATATACACTTCTAAGGGTTAGGAGACAGAGGAGAAAAAAAGGATGAGGGAAAAAGAGAGGGTCATTATAGCTGAAATTCAACACATTGAAGTTGGCATCATCAAAATAAAGAGCTCCTCCCATTAATCATGAAATTTATAGAGTACTGGAAAATCTACCAGACCTATTCTACTGAAGAGAAAAATTCAGTACCAGAATATTGTTAAATTGAGTTAGCATTATCAGTGGAAAAAATATGCTCTATTTCCTATTATTTATGAAGCCCTGTTCTTTTCTTTCTTACCAATTACATTCCCTATCATTTCCAAAATATACAAACTCTTTTCAATCAACAGATTTCTTTATTACAGTGTACTGCATGCTTGTTACTGCCTCTTTTCTATATTGAACCCTTGATTGGACAAGCATTTCGAATTTAACATGGACTGTGATTGCACACATCAAACAAATTAAACCTGCCAATCTCTTTTTGGAGAATATCCTTTATATATACTATCACTGAAGAGGACCCCAAGTATATTTGCTTAGAAGAAATGGGGAAGGAGGAAATATTATTATGGCAGAATCAGAAGACATTTATTTCCCCAAGATGTGTAACTGGCCCTGCGTCCTCTTTTTCCCATTTTCCAGTGAATTATTTTATAACAGAAAAACATACTTACTGAATTTCTCAGTGTCTGTTTTACAATCATCAGTCTGTTTTTCCTTTAGGAAAATAGCTAATCATCTTGCAAAGATGAGATGGCAGTAAGAGATGAATGATCCAGTACCCTGAAACTGATTTTCCTTAGGTTAAGCAGTTGTAAACCCAGATAAAACAGAACTAAAATGCACTGGGAAACGCAAGCCTGTTCAAAATGAGACTCAGCTTTTCAGAGCTTTTGACTCTGCAAGCAGGCAACCAGCAATAGGATGAGAGAACAGTCTTAAGCTGCACCAGGGGAGGTTTAGGCTGGACATTAGGAGGAATTTCTTCACAGAAAAGGTGATCAGACAGTAGAACAGGATGCCCAGGGAGGTGGTGGAATCACCATCCCTAGAGGTGTTTAAGAAACAACTGGACATGCACTCAGTGCCATGGTTTAGTTGGCATGGTGGTGTTTGGTCAAAGGCTGGACTTGATCATCTTGGAGGTCTTTTCCAACCTTAATGATTCTACGAAAATAATGGAAAGCATTTGCTTGAAAGAGGCAGTTCAGGGATGCATTGGTTTAAAATCAAGGTCAAGTGGGAACAAGTCTAAAAACGGAAAAGCAAATAAACAGAAAGCCCCTGCAATATCAGAAAACAGAACTGAGCAAAGACAATCAAGATAAGCCAAGGAATGTACAAAACCCACAGAATAAATTAGAAAAAAATGAATTAAGATACCTGCTAGCAATGCTTGCCTAAAAGCATTCACAGTTCTTTGCACTTATTAAAGCTTAATATAAATGTCTCTTCTGCAAATGCTCATGAAACTGATATATATGCTTATCTGGAAGACACCATCAGTTTCTTGCTTTATCTGAACCATCAGGGAAACAAAATTGACAGACTATTCATGCTGCTTTTACAGCTGCTGAGCACTGAATCTTCATTCAGAAGATCAAGGTGCTACACTCAGCTTTGCCACCACACTGCAGCATCATACCAGACCAGTTGGTGAATTCAGGCTTCAGTTTTGGTCTGCAGAACAGGTTGGAATGGCACCTCCCAATCAGAGCTACTGCTTCTCTTGCACTACAAATTCTATAGGCAGAAATGGTCTTAAAGATTGCCTATTTGTGGTGCACCAGACCTCTAGATAGCAGCAGAATACAAATAATAACTAGTGATGTGAAGTCAGTCTCCTGAGAGGAGAGGTAAACCATATACCACATTTCCAATTTTTGTTTCAGAGATGTCTCTGCTGCCATCTGTATTTTTGATGGCATAAAATATTCCTCTTCAACTGCTGAAGATGCTCAAGCCAGAGTAGCTATGAATCATGTGAGGCATTTCAACAGCAGTTTGAATATTATTTAAATTTGGGCAATGTTCATTCTCATCAAAAGCTCACAAGTCTTCAAGGGTGAAGGCTCTACTTTTGTCTCTCAGAGACAGAGGAAAGGATACCATGGAAGATCTGGATCTGGAAACTAAGAACCTACATCTGCAGTTAGAATTTCATCTTATTTTTGCTGAAACTGGTAAATTCAATTTTCATAGCAATAGTGCAACCAGGTATCTATAATTTTGATAGCAATAGTGCAACCAGGTATCTATCTAGTCTCATGATAGAAGTCACCTGCACAAATGAGATGTGCAAAACAAAGATAAAACCAAAACCAAGATTAAAAAACTGCTAAATTTCTTAAAAGTTGAATTAGAAAGCTTAACATGAAATTTAATTAAGAATCTGCTGCTCTACCTTGCTTTCACTTGACACAGAATTTACACCAACAATGTACTGAATGCCTAGGGGCAGGATGCAGGAGGGCACACACCCTTTCAGGACACTCACATCTTAGCAAGTACAGGGAAATCAGATTTATTTTCAAAGATAATGGTACAGAGGGATGGAGGGAGTTTGTGTAAAAATTTATTCTGTCAGTATTTCTATTGACTTTCAACTAGAAGATTCTTTGCAGCTTCTCATTATATCATCACTGACTATATGGGAAGGAAGAACTTAAGGGTTAAGATGAATGTGAAGGTTGTGTGAAGAAATAATTTATTGGAGCTCACCCTTCAAACTCAGTTTTGCTCTGAGGCTTGGAAGATGTAAACATGCTGTGCCTAGTGAAATTGTCTCCACTAATATAAATACAGCTTTTTTCATGAGACTAAACTGTGAAGGTCTTTTGACAATACCAGGTACTATTCACAGCTATAATGGTTTTTAGAACACATAATTCACTACACAATCACAGGTTCAGGTGACTAAACACTCCACAATTTAGATGGCAGGAACTGAGCAGGAAAATGAACTTTGGAGCACACTCAGACAGATCTACTGCTCTGCAGATGACAGATGTCAATGTCTTCTTAGCAATGCTTTGGATTTGTGACACTGAAGAAAATATTTCTGTGTTTAATTGCAAACTTTATGTGAAGATACCAATTAGAACTTCATCCTCCCAGAAAACTAGTATTGCTGACATGAAATTTGTCTAAACAGAAGAAACACAGAAATTATTTAAAAATATGCAAATAAGTATATATTTAATATTTATATATATATATATATGTATGTATGTATGTATAAAGATATAAATATGTATTTATTCTATATATAAAATATATAGAACCATTGAATTTAAAAACAAACATGAACACTCTGGGCCAATGAAAAAGCCTCAGAATCAGTGCTGAGAACTGGCTAATATTGTTATTTAGATTTTAGTAAATATTATGGCATCAGTTTGATATTGGAACTGTTTCCCAAAATCCACATTAAGCCTCTATAAATTCTAAGTATACTGCATAAGGATTCTCAGGTACTGTGCTCACACTATGTTAGTGAAAATGCTATATTCAAAATGATCATTCAGACACCTGAACCTAAATGTGAGCCTAAGCTGGTCAGAAAAGACACAGACAGAGAGGTGCAGTCCATAAAGACAGTCAGTAGTGTGAGGGGCACTTTGGTGAAAGTTTTGCTCAAGGCATTTAATATACACATTTAAAATGGACATAATTTCCTTGTCCTGAGAGCACCTTTCTGACACTGAGCTGGATAAGGAAGTTCTTTTCTATGTCAAGAAATAGCTTACACTACTGCAGCAGCTAGTGCCATTTGCATTATTAACTCAGCTTCTGCAAATGATTGCAAATTCATTCAGCTCATCTTCTTGACCATTTCTTAATAAATCACACTTTAAAATAAGGGAAGGCCAAAACAAGATTGCAAAGAAGCCAGTAAACAACATCCAGATAGGTCACATATGTCACTGATACAATTACTCTGAGAATAAATTTATATGAAATAGCTAAGTAAAGATTTTGAGTGCAACTAGACTTGAAGTCCAGTGACAAAGTCTAAGCTGTAAAATCTATGGAGACAACTGATAGATAACCACCAAAAACCCAATGCAGACACTGAAGTGATTCAGGAGAACTGGAAACATCCTGCAACTGCTGCTGTAGGGACCACACAAAGGCTACAGCTGCTTTGTACACCTATGTAAAAACATGTATAAGGTGAACTGACTTTGTGAACTAGTATTCTATGATAACTTCTCTTCACTTTATTTTTTGGTCATGGGTCTCCTGGAGGAACAAAACGAAACATTTTTGAGAGTTTAACTGTTATCTTTTAGGCACAGAAGCCACTGCAGTGTCATTTCTTCAAAAGGCATAAAAATGCTCACTTACTCAAATCAAAAGAAAAATGCTAACTAAAGCTGATTTTAAACTGTTGAGAGTTGACATGAAACTGATTCTGAGCAGGTTATCACAGGAAACATTTGCTTCAGATCCAGCTGGCTACTGGTAAATCAAAGGGGACGCTAACAGGGTGAACTCCAGCCATCCACATCCAGACCCAGGGACTGATGCCTTCATTTTTCCCCAGATTAGCAGCTGCTGTCTGGATACTGAGGTGTATCTACTGCTTTCCCAGAGGATTTCTAGAAAGGGAAACAGTCATACACAGAATGCCACAGCACTGAAAAATATTTTCAAAATGAAGGAATAAGTAATAATTTTTTCTGTGCATAGATTACATTAAAAGCCTATGCAACAGTTCTCAAAAATAATACAAGAATCCCTGTTGAAAGCTACTATGTAAATACTATTCTTTTGCATTAAGCTATGCACAAACCAGAAGAATTTATTATGAAATGTGAATTTAACCACTTTGCGAACAGCAAATATTCACAATGCTAACTTCCAGGACACTCACATCTTAGCAAGTACAGGGAAATCACAGATTGATTTTCAAAGATAATGGTACAGAGAGGGATGGAGGGAGTTTGCGTAAAAATTTATTCTGTTGGTATTTCTATTGACTTTCAACTAGAAGATTCTGTGCAGCTTCTCATACATGATAAGAAGGTGCCAGTTAATAAAACAGAAGAAAAAGCTTTAAGAAACACATTTTATTATTGTGAACACTGCAGGAGAACACTCTAATCTGATAACCTGGCAGGAACAACTTCATAACAATGCACTGCCATACCTACGTGGCCCATCCCTGGCAGTGCCCAAGGCCAGGCTGGATGGGGACCTGAGCAGTCTCAGGTCTGCCTGAGGAGGTGACATCCCTGCCCATGCTGGGGGCTGGTAAAGAGATCTTTAGGGTCCCTTCCAACCCAAGCTGTTCTGTAATTCTGTGATAATGTCTAATGCATGTCCCAGTGCCTCAGTATTTTAGAATGGGCAGTTCTGTGACCTACAGACACCAAGTGACCAATTGCACACAAATGTTTCAATGCAGGGGCCTAAACTGAGCAGTAAGGACTTGGACAGTAACAAAAATCCACATTTAATGCATATACAACATTGTGGAACTTGCTCTCAGAAATCAGGTATCTTACACTAACAAATGATGCACCCATGACCTTTGGAGATGCTAAAGGTACAGTACAATCATGCATTTTAAAAAAACCCTGCCTTTCACACTAATGGGTGAATGTACAAAATTAAATGAGGCTTGCAATACAATAAACGTGGTTGGCTGCTTTAATACATTCCATTTCAATTTAAAATCACCCCAAGCCAAGAGTGACGAATCTAATTTGATCAGTTGTTCACAAAAAACACTGAAAAGAGATGTAAAAGCACACCTATCAACAGCTGGTAACATGGCCTGCTTTCAAAAGCAATTAATCAGTTTTTACAGAACCAGAAACTCTTAAAATATTCAACATCAGTTAAAGACATATACTGTTAGGAGAGTGGAAGGGAATTCTCCTAGCAAGAGCATCTTACCCATCAAGTTATTGCTTAAACCCACAAAAGCCAGAATATTAAAATAGAAAGGCCAAATCTCCAATAAGAAGATGCAGTCAGGTGTTCCACTAACAGAAATAATCCATTGTAACTCCACTTCAAAGGTCTGATTACTCTTTATGATGCTTTTCAGCTGTATTTCATACTTAACTGCGTTTTATGAGTTCTTGCTAATATTAAATATGCATATTTGGCTGCAATAAAATAAGTACACAGATTACTAGTAACTTTGTATAAATCCTGTCATACACAAAGAATACACACTTTCAAAAGCAGAAGAAGCTCCCATGTCATTAGAAATACACAAATTCATTACTTCCCACTCAAAAAATACTGAGAACAATGTTACCTTATCTATCACATCTGTCATGCTTCCATGCTCTACTTTTGTGAATCTTGATCCTGGAGGCCCCACAGATCTCTCTGGCTGACAAAATTTTTCTAGAAACTACTGAAACCAGTTCTGATTAATGAGACTGAAACTAACTTACAAATGGAACAGCACTGTACCAGAATGCATCCATTCAGTCATTTATTAGCATCTGCACAAGAGGAAATTTTTGAAAGAGTTTCAAATCCAGCAGAATTATCCAAAACACAGCTTGGATTGTAACAGGAGATGACTGGTAGACAAGCCTTTTCTGGAGAATGATGATCTTGTGTATCAGCACATCAGTGCTGTTGGAAGACTTGGGATTCAATTGCCATTTACTTACTCAAATCGTTACCATCACCGATTTGAGGAAATGACTTTCCTATAACATCAGGCATAAGGACAACATACACAAAAGTAAAACAAGACACCTGAAAGGAAATTGCACTGTCAAAAACAGTCACTGAAACAGCAGAGATGACAACAGACTAAAGCAGCTGCTGCTGGCACAGAAGATCAGCTATAAACAAAAGAAAAACGCCATTTGTGATCTAGTTTTGGATGAAGCACGTGACCAAAATTAAACACTGTTGCTTTACTTTGCTTATGACAAAATCCCACAACCTTGGTAAAAGAACAACTACCACATGAGACATTTAATCCAAAAAGGCTTGAAATATCAACAGGAAAATATATATTTAATAAACACTTGCCCAATTTATTAATTAGTTTTGGTTCAAGTATTTGACAACAGCTATCTTTTTCCCAGTTTAAGCTGTAGACTGTTAGGTACATATCAGCTTCATAACAGCACCTTTTTTTGATCATGAGCTTTTGTTACATTCTCAGAGGTATGAGATATAACTCACCATCATTTCCTTTCACCATCATTCACCTTCATCTACCTTCCACACAATATTTTGCAGATTAGAAGGCAAAGCAGATGCCCAAACACCAGAAAAAAAGATGAAGACAAAAGTGTATGTCCTTTCTATCTGAAAGGGAACCTGTTACACTGAAACAATTTAATGAAATGCTGCTCACCCTTAAGAAAATGTTTATCAGACTGTGAGGAGCAAACAAATGTATAATTGTTATTGATGTATATAATTCCAGAAAAAAAAATCCCACAGATCACAGCTGCTTGGATACATTTCTGGGATGGGTGCCCAATATAGGATTTTTTCTAACTGTGTGCAGAGGAATCTTTCATCACCCTCTAGAAGAACATAATCAAATTATGCAGTAGCTGCTTGCAGGGGACCCATATCTACAGATACATCTAGAGGTAAACAGCATCTCTGTGTACTAAAATGGAAGAAACTACCAACATACTGCTCCTCCTGAATACACCCATGTGCTTTACAGAAATGATTGAAAAAAAAAATTCCCTTCCTTCTTAAACTTTAAATTTTCTCCTTCTCTTTTTTTTTTCCCTGTCAGACTAGTCCTGCTGAGCATTATAGAGTCAAACTTCCTCAGAAAGCAGCTCACTTTGTGAGTCCTTGGTGCTAAGGTCACCTGATGTCCAGCAGCACTACATTCTAGGATCAGGAGCATCCAACCCCCTGATGGTTACAGATGCTGGTTTACAAACTCTGTAAGCTACCAGTGCAAGGGATGGGCAAGAACCTTCCCAGCACACACTGAATGAGGAACATCTCTGGCACACAGCAGAGAGTGACCAGAGCTGAAACACTGTCTCTTGCCATGGTGCAGGGGAACACTTCCAGCTTTGGTCATGTCAACAGGTATGAGATAAACCAGGGAAAATTAAACCATTTCTGGCAAACTTAAATTACTGGTCCCTAATTTAAATAGACTTTATCAAAGATGAAGGAATCCAAGAAATAGTCATTCACATGGAAAGGCACTTAATAACTCAAGTTCCACTGCTCGTGAAGCTTACACCCTCTTCAGGAAAGCAACTTGGGCCAACTCCTGAAAAGCAATCTTTTCACAAAGTAAAGGAGACAAACCACTCCCTGCCACCTTTACCCTGCAATGCTGGGGAAAGAGCAGTGGAGAAAATGAAGAATCACCACAGTTTAGCACTTGGCAACATCACCCCTGTTCTAACCTAGTGTACAGTAACTTCAAGAAATGCATTACTCTGTTTTAACACACTGGCCAATGTAAAAAGAAAGTGAACACCAAACATTTTCATTTTTTAAATTATTTTTCCTGTTTCTTCCCGTGTGCTTGTCCCAAATGCTCCCAATTCTTCACAAGACACTAAATGGACAAAATACATACCTGCAGCTATTCTGATACATTGATCCAAATTCTTTCTTTTCAAAGACCCCCACCCACACAATCTACTAGAGTCTGTATCCTCTATCCTGCCCTTCAAGAGCACATGGGGTGAGCCATCCTGAAACAGTGAGATCACAGGCTCAGTGCCACTAAAACATCAAGGGCACAACAATATGCTCTGTCCCACTGGTGCAACCAGCCCCACTACCAGGACCAATACATTTGTTTTCTTCCACCCCCCCAATTCCCCCACCTAGGGAAGCATGTTTGCTGATCATCTCCTTTTTGTGAAGTCAGCAGTGCTGAACAGGAGCACAGGAGATATGCATTCAGCAGAACAATGGATGTGAAACAATGAAGCAGGTTACTTGGGTACCACAACATTAAGTACTTTCTGACAAAGACTGCATTAGCAGATGACAGGAGACTGAACACACAGCAAACAAAATGCTTTGTAGATTTTTCTGTCCCTGATGTTGCAGCTGATCTGGAAGAGAATGTGCAGAGTCCCTCAGGCAGAGATAGCCTTTGATCTCAGTGTACTAACTTGATACACTTACAAATCTGTGCGTGCCTTTTGTCTTCTGCCCTCCCTAAAGAGGGTCTACAAGTAAAATAATGGATTATCTGAGACTGCTCTGCCATAAGAAAATATATTTTAAAGGCCCTTCTAAAGTCAACTTTGTAAATGTATATTTTCCTTTTTCATGCTTGACATTCAATCAGAAGGAAAAAAGATTATGTGCTATGATCTGTAGAATATTAAACTCCTCCCCATGATAACTTCGTCTGGAGTTATCAAAATCCCTATATTTACTGAATATGAAAAAGCAGAGTTGATGGAGTTGGCTTTTAACTGCTAGAATCTTTTGTGGGTAAAAAATAGCTATTAATAGATAACAACTGTTCACCTTGAAGACTGCAAATTAATTTTCAAATGACCCAATACAAGAAGTTTTGTCTCTAGATTTGTCCGTTCAAAAAACAGAAACAGCGTGGAACTACAACCTCTGCTTCTCTACAAATAACCACAAAACAACAGCCTGCTCCTTTGACAGAAGCCAGAACTCCATTCTGAAAGTGATTTTTAACTGGCTGGTTTGGAGACCTCAAGACAGGCTTTTCTACAGGAGTGATGGAAGTTACAGAGTTTTGCCTCCTCATGATGAGATGCCTTCCCCAGAGTCAATACAATTAGCTATGGGCAATTCAAAAATAGGTTATTCTGGGATGTAGAAATGGTTTATTTCAGAACACACTTTTCTCACTTTGCTTAGCCAACAGAGGTTGTTAACTGGAGGAGGATAAAGAAACCTACTTTCATGTTACTTTTTATTCATTGTTGAAAAACCTTGAGGTGACTGGAGTGGTGTACACATCAATTTTTCACATTTGGCATCTAACATGGTAACATGTTCTTGGTACAATTTTTCCAGCAATACTGCTATGTAGATCTGAAGTAGTCACCACCCTGGACCTCCTTTATGATCAGCAAAACAAGGAGGAATTTCTCATATGTTATCGACCAGTCTAGTACAGATGAGATCAGCTGAGCCATGTCCTAGAACTGTCTAATTCTCCCCAAAATATAAAGGATCACAGCCTGATAATTACAATTGCTTGAACTTTGAGCTCTTAAAGCCAGTGGTGATGAAGTGCACTCCTTTGCAGAGAATATTCTCCACTAATGATTTGGTGTGGATTGCCTGCTTTGCTTTACTGAGACAGAAAGAGAATAGCAAAGCCCCATCCCACACAGAATTTACAGGCTCAGCCACCTACATAACAAGGTAAGGAGTGGGTACACAACAAGCTGAACACAAACCAGGCACTTGCAGGGGGAAAGCAACAGCACCCAGGGCTGCAACAGCCAGAGCATCACCAGCAGGTGTGGGGAGGTGACCCTTCTCCTTTGCTCAGCCCTAGAGAGAAACATCTGGAGAGCTGGGTCCACTATCTTTCATTAAAGGCAATGTCTATTAGCTGAAAGATAAGGGTGGCTTCTTTCTACATAAAAGGCCTGTCACTTGGGGTAGTTAATATTATCTTTATAATTGGGATATATTGCTCTATAGAGCTTTGCTTTAGAATGGAATGTTTGTCTGATCTTCAGGCACTCCTTGGGCCTCTCTTGGCTAGGCACACTCGAGGACACAAAGTACCCATGTTACTAGAAAATTTTAAATGCAAAAATTTATGTGTAAGTTCAACAGTACTTTTTTTCTTGAGTGCTGTTTGTAGCTCCCAGTTTGAAAAGAACACAATTTTTAAAATCAAAGTATATATACCAACTTGAATTATGCTAAGAACATGGTTTATCATAATAATGGCCTTCAAAAATGTGCTATTCAACAGAAATATTGGCCTACTCCAGACATTTCAAAAACATCAGCCTGCAAGTGTTGAAGAGACTTCCCAAGAAGGATGTACTCCATCTGTAAAAGTGCTGATTTCTGCAAAGAGACATTTCCTCCCAAATCATATTTTATGTTTAGAGGACAATAAAAACCCCTTCTTTGACATACTTTTCCAGAGCCCTCACTGTACACATCCAGAACAAGATGATACAAAATTATATTTTCAAGCCAACCCAAGTCTAGAATTCTTTCAGAGATGAATAATGCCAATTTAAGGCTGTGCCCATGACTGTGCACCAGTTTTCAGTAATACATACAGAGAGATCTTATTTAACAATTCCCTAATTGAGAAAACTTCTCACAGGATAACAAGTGTAATGAAATCCAGTTTAGGGAGCTCCTACTGGAAATGCAGGACCTAATTTTAACCACACTGAATTCAAACTACCCATAAAAATAAAGGCTACATTTTGCTGCCTATCTGTACTGCAAATTAGTTTCATTTACTGTTGCCTCTATAAAATCCTTCAACATTTCTGTTCCTCAGAGCTCTCACCTGCATTTTCCATACCAAGAATTTTGGGATTGTTCTTTGTCAAATTCACTTCACACATCTGCTCTGTTCTTTTATGTCTTTTTCTTATTTTGCACTAATGCTCTTTCTTCATGTAATTCAAAACAAGCATTTCTCATTTCCTTTACAAAATACAACCTCTTTAATAAAACATTTCACATGAATCCCTGTGGCAACCTAATAAAATGTTACCTTAGTATTAATATTTTGTTGGGCTCTTAATTACAGTACCAACACAGTGCCATGGATTTGGATGGGACAACTGGAAGTTCTTTCCCTGTCTCTTAAGAATCAAAGACCAAATGAAAAACCCACAGCCCTTTCCTTCCCCATGAAAGAGAAGTTTACTTTACAATCACTATGCTACAAAAAATCCTCAACAACTCAAATCTCCTCAAAGGGAAATGTAATTTTTGAAGCACAATGCTGAACCACCAATATTATTTCTACAGTCAAGGGTAGAGGCACACAGACAAGTAACTGCAAGGCATCCTGATATATGAATGTGTAATGTAAGGCTTTACCATGGAGTATTAGGGATAAGGATTACCTTACACTGTGGTAATCTGTGGTTGTATCTTACCCTTCTTTTATCCTGATGAAACTTCTGCAAACTCATGAAACTTTCATCCCCATGAAACTTCTGTCTGAGTGTACTGTCACCTTCCTTTCACATCTGTTTTTTGGTAAAGGATGCTGACCCAAGAGCAGCCAAGGGCTTTCAGTAAAGCACCAGCACCTCAATGTCTGGAAGGACAGGGGTCTAAAACATGCAGCAGGTGACAATGGATGCTGATGGGAGCAGGAAACTGAGAGCTGTTTCCAAAGGATCTCTGAACAGTCTTTACTTAAGTAAAAGAAGTGTGAAGATGAGGGCTCCTGAAAGCCCAGCATGCCTATCACTTCTCAAGAATCTATCAAAATGATTGTATTTCCCCTCTAAAAAGCCATTACTAGAACTGAAAGAAGGAAAACCAGAATGCACTAAAGGGAACTTACAGGAAAGCTGAAGAGAGATTGTTTACAAGAGCATGTAGTGACAGGACAAGGGGAAATAGGTTCAAACTCAGAGGGCAGGTTTAGATTAGGTATTAGGAAGAAATTCTTTACTGTGAGGGTGGTGAGGCACTGACACAGGTTGCCCAGAGAAGCTGTGGATGTCCCATCCCTGGAAGTGTCCAAGGCCAGGCTGGATGGCCAGCCTGGTCTAGTGGAAGGATCTTCAAGGTCCCTTCCAACCCAAACCATTCTGTGATTCTATGCTGGGAGAGCTGAGCAAACCCAGGACCTACCCAAGTGGGAGAGGTTTTTGCCAGGGCAGAAGAGATGCCTGGAAATGGAGAAGCATTGAAAGCATCAGCCAGACACATCAGAGCTGCCCCAAAACCCAGACACCACAGGCAAAAGTGGGTCCTGGAGGCTCAGGTTGAAACAAAGCATATTTGTTGCCCTTATGGATCAGTGCAGCGTGAGCAGTCACTTGCAGGACACAGAACACATGTATGTATCAAAAATCACTAGTGTTAAATGCCTTAATAGAAAAAAAAATATACTTTTTGGCATTTGGTAGAAAATACTGACATGCTCCTATGTTAATAGACAAAATACTGAAATAAAATGCATGTTTTGTCTAAATAGGAGCTCCTGACTGAATATTTCTCTTGTTCAAAATTTGCCAGAACAACAAAAATAAAACAATAAGACCAAAAGGAAGCAAAGTCTTCAGATTGTATTCAAAAGTTCAAAAAGGCATGGACACTTCATTGTAATTTCTGAATTTTATCAGAGTTTATGTTTTTTTTTGGAAAAATGAAAAAGATGTTTAATTTGTGTCCTTTATGGCTGCTTCCATCATTGTGGTAACTGAAATAGAGCTTAAACTGGGAAACAGCTGATAAATCTTTGGAGAACAGAAATGGAAAGAATAGAAATAGTGGCTTTAAACTTGCATCTCAACTTTCAGAAACTAAACCTTTAAATTAGAACCTCTGTTTCTTTCTCTTTTTGGCTAGACTGTGTCATGAGAAGGGGAACAAAGCTGGAGAAGGATCTGGTCCATGACTCCTGACCAGGAGCAGCTGAGGGAGCTGGGGGGTGTTAAATCTGGACAAAAGGAGGCTCAGGGAGATTCCACTGCTCTCTACAGCTCCCTGACAGGAGGGTGTAGCCAGGTGAGGGTTGGCTCTTCTCCCAGGTAAGCAGCGACAGGACAAGGGGACATGGCCTCAAGTTGCACCAAGGGAGGTTCAGGTTGAATGTCAGGAAAAATTTCTTCACTGAAAGAGTGGTTAAATACTGGAATGGGATGCCCAAGGACATGGTGGAGACACCATCCCCAAGAGCGCTCAAAAAACACATGGCACTTGTTTCCAAACAAGAAGCTACACTTTAGATCTCATAATTTAAGTAATACTCAAAATAACAGAATTAGTCTCAAGTCATCATGCCATTGCATTCATGAAAACCAATTTCAAACCCATTAATTCTTGTACAACACAAAGTTTAAAGTATGAAATATTCCACATCACATTCCTGGTTACTATAGTTTACCATTACTCTTCAAAAACATGGCAGTTAATGCTCTAAGTATGTTAACTACTTTGGTTTTGGTCACTCACCACTCTTTTTCATTAAGTAAGTTTTAAAATACAGGATCAGCTGTATCAAAAAAAAGAGTCCCTTTAATGCTTTCATGCCCTCTGCCATGACTAGGTAACAGAATTTCAAATTAAAATATTAATCTGAAAAATGTGCTACTTTTAGTTTATGGAACATATATTGTCACATTAGAAATAAAAAACAATACCATAACTAGCTAAATATTTTAATTACAAGCCTGTAAAATTCTATTAATGTCAAATATTATTTGTTTTTATAATATAAATAAACTAGCTTGGGCTGTCACTCATTTCTTTTTATTCATTTTTTGTTTTGTCTTACTGCATGCATTTCTCACAAAGTGAAAAATGTCTATTTAAAGATAAATGGAAATACTACAGTACGTAACATTTTCATGTCAAAACAATTACATTATTATATTCTGAGTTAAATAATATTAGATAGGAAAACATTTTGATATGCATTTAACAGTTGTAATCCTTGCAAGATCAAATCAACTTCTTCCCAACCCATTTCTGCCAGATAAAAACAAAGAGCTCCCTAACCTGACCAGCACCCATCTTGGTCCCCAACCAGAAGAGGGACAAGCCAGGACAGGAGAACATCCTTCTGTAATGTTTTTTTGAAGGCTGAACCACATTTTGGCCTGTCAAAGATGACTAATCTGTTCTCAAAGGACAATCACATTAGACTGAAACATGAAATTTGGTAGGTGGATTGTTAGAATGAGATCAATGTCAAAATAACTACAAAGGTCACAGTCCTCTTTGCTTAGAGAGGACTTGAAAACTGCAAGTGGAGGCTCTGCCCACGAGATAGAGAGATATTTCTTTTTTGGAATATTTACTCCAAACACTGTCTTGTGCATTCCTTATTTTCAAGGCATCTACCCATGATTTCAAGCACTCCATTGCCCCTGCTCCTCCAGAAACACATCAATTGGGATCAGCTGATACCACCACAATGTTCTGATGTAGAGATGGAAAAAATGTTACACTCCTTTATGGAAGGCAATATTTTTTTATTTAAATAAACCAAATTTAAGCTGCATTTAGACACTTCTTTGTCTTGAGCTTTGCTGCATTTTTGTACATATATCATGCACCATTTTTGTGTCCCCTATGGAATAAAATAAAAATTTTCCATTATGCTATTCTCTACATGGCTTACTAGTCCCTAATAAAAAGAAGAGATTATCTCCATCCATTTCTTAGAGAAGAGAGCATAACTACATTTTCATAATGTATTTGATAGAAATCCTTTGTTTGTTGAGGATACAGAAAGATATTTCAAAAGAAATGTCTCCCATGCAGTTATTATACTTCAGTGAGTATAATAATTAACATAATTTTATTTGCAGCAATAATTTAAATCTTGGAGATTAAATAAGACTCCTGTTTTCACAAATAATGACTCCACGTGTTTCTTTTAATGGTCCATATAATTTAAATGGGTTTGGAGACAATTTCTCTTTTGGACTCATATACTTAGGAGATGTGAGCTGAGGTAATTACATTTAACATCAAGAAGATGACATATTCACATCAACTGCAAACCCAGGCCAAGTTTGGGAGCTAAGAACAGCTTTTGGCAAGTATTCAATAAAACAGTTGCCTTATGTAACAAGCACAGAAAAATTACACTCTGATATATGTGCAACACAGTATTAAGTCTTGAGGTGTTCCAAAGAAATTTCACTATTTCAGTGCCCCCCTTTCTTCATGCTTCTTTTTCACCACTTCCCTTCTGACATAGCTAACAATTTTCTTCCTTTTTATTAGTATTACAACTAGTGTTCACTTTTTAAAAATTATCCCTTTTATATTAATTCTGCTTTCTGTTACTGAAAGTGTACTTCTTCTTGGTGATTTTAATACTGTGACATAATAAATGAATGCTTGCTGTCATAATGCATGTGAGAAAAAGCTCTGTATCTCATGCCATTTTGATACATCACAGCATTACAGAACAAAACCAGATCACCAAATCTAACACTTTAACTCTTTTCATTCAAACTACTAAAGGTAGCACATGATTCATTTAACATATAGAAAATATAGTAACTATCTTCTTTTAATACAACACCCAGACAAAAGAACCATTGATTGTCCTGAATATTAATTTTACTCTTCCACAACATGCTTTGGTTTCAAATTGCATGATAAGACAAATTTATAATCAAGAACATGCAATAGTAAGTAATAAAACAACATACAGACGTAAGTGCATATCAATACAGGAAAACAATTTTTTCAAAACCACTTCTATGCAATAAAAGAAATCTTTGGACATGAGAAATCCACTGCATTCCCTTTATCTTTTGTGGACTCAAGCTTTCACTCCACATATACATGGCCACCTTATCAATTATCTTTATACCTGACCCCAAACACCTGAACCAGACTCCCTTGACCAGAATACAAACAATGTCCCAAAGGTGTTCACTCCAACCCTGCAACCTCCTGGGTGTTCAGCTACAGAGTCTTTACATTTAAAGACAGGAGGTATCAACAACAAAAATTAAGAAGCTCTAAATTTGCAGGCAGCACAGTTGAGTTCCCAACCTCCTATCAAGACAAGTCATAATTAAAGACATGGAAGCCCTTCCAGAACCCTGGCAAACTGCAGTGCCCGTGTGGAAGGGGGAAAGACAGCGCTGGTGTGAAGTACAACACTGCACACCATCTTCAGTAGGTCACTGGTCTTTTAAATAATCTCTAGTGAACAAATAAGATTTCAGAAAGTTTTTAGTAGATAATTACACTTCCTGATTTTGTAATTAGTGGAACTACATGTAATTACATAATAATTATGACGGTAATTACGTAATTAAGATGTATAATTATGTAGTAAAAAACATTATGGAAATAAAAGCCATCAACTGTATAAGCACAATACATTTTTAAAAATAAATTCTGTATCATCTGTTTAAAGCTACCATTTTCCTCAAAATATCAAAGTGATTATAAGCCATCACTGGCAAGTTCTAAAATACATTTCTTATGAGACTTAAAAATCATACAGATAATTGTATCTTTTTAAAAATCTCTTTAAGCCTTAGCTTTACATTATCTTTCTGATGTCTAGGCAGACATATACTGAATGCACTTTACAGAGTTAAATTGTTTACATTTATATTCCCAATTTCTACTAAAATAATTTTTTTTAGAAGTAGCACTGATGTCAGAATTCTGGTATCTAAAACACAGGAATTTGTAACTTTTTTTAGCACCATCAGATCCATAAAACTTTTGGATCTTCTAAAAGGAAAAACATGCTAGTCTTGCACTTTTCTCTACAGAAAAAAAAGCAAACTGCTGTGAGAAGATGAAGTCACTAAAATGCTGTCAATTTCTGGCTTGCAGTGAACAACAGCAGAATGACCCCCATCAAAAAAAAACAAACCCAAAACCAAACCAAACCAAAATAAAGAAAAAAAAAAAACAAAACAAAAAACCAACAAAAAAAACCCCCAAAAACAAACAAACAAAAAAACCCAAACCAACAAACCAACAAACCCCAAACTTTACTAAGGAGATGAAATCAGAAAGACAAAGGTCTCTATAACAAAAATGTCAGTGTTTCAGACAGAAAAGAAACAGTGAAGAAAAAACTGTTTTAGAAATATTTTCTGTTTAGAGAAACTCACAAGTGATAAAGGAAGAGGCAAATGACACGAGAGATGACACCATTCAGGGGTTAGAGATGACAACTGACCTGCACCTATTCATCTTCAGTAGCAAAAAAATTCTGAAGTGCAAATGAGAAAGTATTTCTGTTTACTTTTTTTTTCCACATACAAAAAACCCCATGGTCAAATAACCATTCCAATTTATGAGGAGTCAGAAATTAGCTAAGCCACTGCTTCACCCCATCTGCAACATTAATACAATGTGCAAGGGAAAAAAGTCTTCATTAATCAAAACCCTTTTTTTAGTGCCTGAGCCACAGTCAATGCACTCTCTCTCATGCCAAAGATTTTCCACATTGTAGATATAACTGTTTTAACTCATTATTTCTATTTATTTCCTTCACAAGTAGAGGAAACAACTCCAAAAGAGGTGTACCAACCCATCATGTTTTATGCTCAGAGAAAAGGTTATAGAAATGTACAATGTTAATGGGGTCATTTAGATTTTGTAGGTTTAACAAAAAGGCAATATGAACAGAAACAAAATGGACAAACATTACACTTAAGATCTTAAAAATGTCTAATACCAATAAAAAAGGCACAATCATTAGGGGAGGATAACCTAAGATTTAAAGATAACCTAACTGCCATATATTACAGCAAAAGGCTCAGAAACCCTATTGCACATAATTTTCAGTAGGTTTTGCTTTCCAAAAAAGTTAATTTAAAAACACTCAAGAAATCTCAAGAAATAGTGACTCAAATCAAAAGGAAAAAAGTTCACAAGTCTTTCTCTTCAAAACAATACATTAAAGGAAAAATGAACAAGTGCTTTTGAAGAAAGACTCAGATTAAATTCTTGAAAATTATTTTACAGTCTCTTCAAAACAACATGATTGGAAGACAAAGTACTTGACAGCAAATGTGCAGAGGAGCTTTTATTTGCTTGGATGTAGAGATCACTACAGTGAACTGAAGTCTTACTGATGGTGTCTGGAGGTGTGATGCCATCAGAAATGTTTTTTTATTGAACTGCTCCTTCTGAAAAGAGACAGGCCAGATTTCAGCTGCTGCCATCTCACAAATAAATGCACACACACAGAGACACACCTAGATAATTGATACAATCTCTCCTTATAGTCCACTGAAGCTCACAGGTAGAAAATTGTATCCCCTTTCTTAACTACTGCAACAAGTACTTTGCTGTAGTCCTTCTGTCTGTATATTGACAAAAACGTGGCAAATTGTTCTCATTTACAAAAAGTCTTCCATTAAAAAAAAAAAAAATCACTTCAGTCTGCTACTTGACGCACCAAGTTATGAACACACTGAGGAAAAACGCTCACCACTGAACTGACAGGATTCACACAAATATTCAGAACTGATTTTTTTTACATCTAGGTCTAACAGCCCAGAAGTTTCTTTTTTCCCAACAAAATTTTTCAGTTTATTCATCCATAAAGTAAAATAGGGATTTTTGATGTTTGCATGGAAGGGTGGAGTGAGGTGCAGACAAGAAGCTGTAATAAAAGCATGAAAACATCCTTTGAATATGCATTTGGTTTTACAAAACCACAGCCTGTAAGTATATGATCAAAACAATTACATTCTATTTCCACAAAGTGGCATATACCTCAAAGATGTAGGTCTCCCTGCTACACAGAAATATTTAACTGCTTTTCCCAAAGTTATCTTCCTCCCACCCTCATTTTCTTCTGCTTATCCATTAAGAGGATATGCTGAGACTTTTCAGATTCAAACCTCCATGGGTTGTTAAATATATTCTGGGAAAGAATCCACCACAGCAGCTTTGCACTTTCTGTCTCTGAAACACTCAAATATCTTGCAAACAACATTTGTGACTTTCCCTCTAAGAGAAATGGGCCAGTTGAAGGGCAGTAGCTTCCAGTCCCTTTCTACAGTATGGAACAGACAAAAATCCTATGACCAGGATCCTATTTCCCCAAAAAGATCACAGCACCAGAAACAGCCTCAGGAATACTAATGCACTGTGAATAAGTAGATTGCAGCATCCTTATCTTCTGTTTGATGTCAGATGTCAGGAGACACTGAATGGGAGACATCTGTGCAAGGCACAGTAGCTGTAGTGACTTTATGGGGGCTCCATTTCTCTTCACTTTGAGAGGTTTTCATTTTACTGTAGTAGAAGCAAAATGAAAACAGTAATATCTTTGAATGTTTAACAATGCCAATGTTTGAATGGAATAATGAGATAAAGATTACTACACTATTTTGATCTCCTGATGACATAGCCATAAAAATACATTGGTTTCCATTCCGAAGTTAAGGCACACAGAGTGAGCATACTCCTATATTTGAACCTCAGATGTTCAAAATCACTGATAGTTGGCCCATCCTTTTTCATCTACATGAAGAGAGGATGCTACTACTTTGTTACTCCTGCTGCTTTTCACTGCTCTGCTTGCTCACCTAAGTAGCAAGGTCTGATTAAACCCACAGCCCAGCTTCAAAGCCTGTCAGAAAGTGCTGAAAACATGCTGAGTATGTTGCTACTCATAATAGAGCATTTTATCCCTTTTCAGATTAAAAAAATAATTGAGAACAAGCAGCCCTTCTATTATTACTGCTATCTTAAATTAGGGGTTTGGGAATAGCAATATTAAAAATTAAACTGGTTTTTAACCTAATACTAACTGTGCAACAGTTCCTAATTTAGAAAGACAGCCCAGAATTTTCAGAATTTCACTTTTTCTACTATGACAACAAAGAACTTTGCACTGTATCACAATGTTAACCTATTAAATTGTATCATCATAACAGACCTTAAACTTCCAGATGAAAGGTAACATCAGTATGGAAGAGAAATGCTAATAATAATAATAATGAAGAAGAAGAAAAAGAAGAAGAAGAAAAAGAAGAAGAAGAAAAAGACAAAAGACCCATAACTATATCATTCCTGAGTAGTATAAATGACAGGTAACTTTAACAGTCACTGAAACAAGAAAACATCACATAGACCTGTCAGCTTATTCTTGATTCTTAACAGGAAAAAGATGGAAAGATGGAACAATAACTATCCAATGATTACAGTAGATCCCAAATAAAACATGAGTGAAAGATGTTGTAATCACCACACTGGTATAAATAAGCAGAAGTAGAATCTGCAAAACATATTAATTAATCCTTTTGCTGTATTCCTCTGTGGTAGGTCTGACCTACTGGAGGTCTAGGAAAAAAACCCAAAAACCAAAACCCAACCAACCAAACAAAAAAACCAACAACCAACCACTTAGAGAAATGGAAAACTCTCCTGCTGTTCCTCCACAAAACAGGTTAGTAGTTGAAAGAGACTTACAGCATTGCATGTTTTAAATATGTAAAACTCTGTAAGAGAACAGTGTATCACCCATTGTGCACAGAATAAGCTTCAGAGAACAAAATTCACCTCAGATACCAAGACCAGCTCTCTACAGTAAGTGCAGTGAAAACACCAAACACCACAGGAAACTTTGTGTACAACTTGTAGTTGTAGAACCTACATTGCCAGAGGATTTTTAAATTTAGCCCATCTGTAAAAAGTAGGCTGTGCTATTGATCCTCTATCAGGGAAAGGAAGCAGCTTGGATATCTTTAAACTCCCACTGATTTCACAATTATTATTTTAGATTTCATTTCAACAAATAGTGTGGGTCTTCAGTATAAATAGCTGAAGAAACAAAACCTGCTCTGTAATTAAGATTCTGTATTTTGAAGAGGCAAGAACAGAAAACGCAAGTGAACTAGAAGTGAAATCTCAAGGTTCTGAATAAGACATGAATTCCTTCAAACTACAGTGGAAAACAGATTTATATCTTCAATCTCTAGCCATCAAAACTTTTTTTCTTTTTAAAGAACATTCCAACACAAATAACAACTAAAGCTGCTAATAGGAATAAACAGAATCTACAAAAAAAGAAAAAGTGGTGTTTAAAAATTCAGGAAAAATGGCAATAAGAGGTAGAAATAACAAAGTCCATGCAATTTGAGCTTCAAGAAACAATGACCCAAAACAAAGCAAAAATTCTCCCCAAACCAAAATCAAAACAACAGTGAAGCAGTGGTTTAGTCACATAAAAAGAGGAGACTGAAAATACCAAAGACATACAAAACCTACATTTAAATTTTGCCACCATTTTTGATAGAGGCCCTGATCACAGATCAAGGACAAAATGGCTTGTGAATGATGGCATGGAAACAAAATCTTTTTTGTTACAAGGGAAAATAAACTCTAGCTTCATGTTATAAAGGGGAGTTCACTAGATTTCCATTTCACACCTAAAATATGTTACAAAAAAACAGAGGACACTGGTATCTATAAAACAAAAAGGTGGCACAAATAGCCATGGATAATTATTGTCGAATTCTGCATATACTGTAGAAAGACATCTTCCTCCCAAAAGAGATCTGAAAAATGGGACAGAATTATACATAGGTTTACCCCACCCACAAAGCCACTTGCTTTGAAGAGAACCAATTGTCAAAGGAAAATTAAGATATTTAATTCATCTGGCCTTGACTCCTCCTGCAACACCAAGATTGAAATCACTGGCTCACTGAAGAAGATAATAGAATAATTTTCAAACAGCTACAAAAAAGTGAAAAATACACCATGGTGAAAGGTTAACTGTCCAAGAGAAAAAAGACCTACTAGAATTCTTACAATTCCTTAAGAATTACTCTGAAAACTAATTTTATTGAACTTAGCAGTCAGGGTCCAAGAAACATTTTCCCATTAAAGCAGAAGGTGGTAAATTATGTGGATTCAGAAGCCACCATACTATTTTTCAGAGAGAATTTATTCACCTTGAAGTCTAATATTACAAATGAGATTAAGCAGTCAAAAATTAATGAAAGCAGGAAAATTAAGTAAAACAAGTGGCATGAGCCTGAGATATGAATAAACCCATGATTCTGAAATGACAGGAGGAAAAGAAACCCTCTCAAACCTCAGGATTTCTATCATTACCTCACTACAAGCTGATGATATGAACAGCCATGAACAGGATGTGGGTAGCTCAAGAGAGCATCACAAGATCTAATTCCAGCAAATATAAAGACCCAGTGTACAAGACACTGGAGAGATACCATCTGAAATACAACATAATTTCTAGATTTTCATACTCTAAAGATTAATTCAACCTAGAAAAGACTGCGCACAAAGGTGCTAAGAGGAAGAATCACACAGCAGAAACCAATTCTTCTTAAAGAAAGCTAAGAGTGTCTCTGCCTGAGTTGCAAAACAAAAGAGATGTAAAGGGAAGTAAAACAAATAAACATTTAGTGAATGGCCACAAAATAGACACAAACAAGTTAGAACATGAAAATTACAGTGAATTTTTAGTCATCACAAATCGATAGGCTGAAACACACTTTGGAAGTGCAGCAAAAGGAGAAGAACCTTTGAGTGGTGAGAAAAACTCACAGGTTTCCAAAGGAAGTTCCAGAAACTTACAGTCCTGAAAAATGCAGTGTAATGCTGTAGAAGGGGATTGGATGTGATCATCCATGAAGTGAATTCTACTGATGATTTCTACTCTTATGCCCTTATAGAGGGTGAGAGACCTACACACAATTTGCTTTCAGCCACCAGCAGCATCCACCCCACAACATTCCCTCAGTACATCTCCAGAGATGTATCAGACTGACATGGCTACACACTGGGACCTCCTTGGATGTACAAAGCCACTGTGAAATGCAAGCATCAGAGTGAGTTCACTGACTTAGAGTGATTAGGAGAGGAAATGAAAACCTCTGCAAGAAGAAACATATGTACAAGAGGCCAAAAGCAGCCTGTTTGCTTATTTGAGCAGTTTTTAGCTAAGAGGTTACACTATTTTCATTTTCATGTGGCTTATCAAAATAACATTTAGAAAGATTGAATTTTATTTAATCTCTTATCTGCAGCCAGTAACTTAAGTGCAGATGCAGGGCAGGGGTGGGGATGATTTTGACAGCAGAGCAGTCAAGACAGTCCCAACAGCAGCACCTTTTCCTCACAGGCACCTCCAGATCCAGAGAGGACACAGCCCAGTGCTCTCTGTGGACATCATGCTTCAGTGGTGGGACCCAAACATGCCTTTTTTCAAAATTCCAAGCATTAGCCCACTCTCAGAAATGTTCTTCTGTCAGCCTGAAAATCACTTAGCTGCACAAAAGCCATGGATCCGTTACAGCTTAAAAATGTTTTAGTTCAGAAATGTTATGGTAATTGGGAGAAGACAAAAAAGTCTTCCTAAGATCAGGTTAATCTGTATTTTATTTTAGAGAGGTCTGCAGACAATTAGCTTTACTGCTTTTCTTGTGCCCTCATTTTTTCTCCCTGATAAAAAGTGTCTCTTCAATACTAACAGTTGAATGTAGATTTTAATTATGCACATATTTTAATTAATCTGTTTACTGAAGGTAATATGTCCTTCAAGCAAAGGGATTCTCTAAGTGTGTAACATGCAAGAAAAGCACATTTTCCAAAACACAGTAACTTCAAAAGCAGAAAGGGGGCATATAACATATGCTTGAAGTGGTCAACTGACTGAACACATTCCCCTTTACAGGGGATTCTTAAATTCATACTTCCTTCTCTTTTATGTTTTAGATTACAGCCTCATAGTTCAGATTTGAAGAGTACAGTGTGTCTAGTGGCTAGCATGCAAATTGCTACTGAACCATAGTTAATTAATAAAAAATTTACACATACCTTTCTCTTCCTCAGTAACCACTTTATCCATCGCATAGTCCACATCAAAAATGTATCGGTAGAAGCAGAGCTGAGTGTACAGGGCCTTGTCAGAATACTGCAATGTAAGAAGACAGCAATTAAAAACCCAACCCAAAAGTGTGTCTCTTGTACCCATTTCTAAGTCCACATAGTAAAAAGTGATTATTTCTATTTGGATTTCTTCCAACAGTTTATATGTTCTATTCATGTCAGCTTTTGGAATTATTATTAGTATTACGCTACAAAGTGTCCTTATTACACCTCTACACTTTCCTCACAATTTACACCAAACACTTGCATGTATCAATTATAAGTTCTTGTAAGTTCTTACAGAAACTTAAAACACATGTAGCCATTCTTATAGATACACATATCACAATGATGCCTTGGCAAGAAAATGGAAATCATAAGAATGACAAGACAAAGGAATAATTTGGGTTCTTTAGTATATTGTACAATACAATGAACTAAGAAAAAAAAAAGTCTATTTTTTTTATGAATACAGGTGTTTGTCTGTATTCCCCTCCTTCCACTCCAGCGGTGGTTCCATAATTTGGGAATGTCTCACCCAAATAAGAACAAGTACACATACACCTTTACAGCTGCATCATCACCTTGCTGTACACATCTGTGAAGGCTACTGCATGTTAGTAATCACACATGCAGTTCAAAAATCTGCAGATGTGTACCTGTAGAATATGCTACTCAATTAAATGGTCTGAAGGCCAGTAATGTCAAGCCTCTGCTATTCCTCTAGTTCCAAAGTGCACACCTAGATGCTCTCCTATCACTGCCACTGTTCTGTGCTCCAGAAATTGCTTGAATAGACATGAGATCCATCTAGACTACGCTACAATTAAAACCTTTCAAGTTCACCTCCTCCACTTCTGTTCCATATAACGACATTCCCCTTCCTGCTTTTTAAGATACAGAATTTTAGATATTGGCCAACAATGGTTCGAGGGGTTGTTCACTACAAAGAATAAGATCATTTTAACAGCATCAAATTTGGAAGTAGTGTCCATTTTAATGTATTTTGTGCAGAGATAGACATACACAAACCCTCAAAGGTCTTCTTGATGAGCTATAAAACATAGGATGCTGTTAAACCAACAGGAAACTGCCACGCAGCATACCACTAAGAATGATCCTGAAAATGCTGTGGAGGAGCAACTGGTAAACTATTTCTGCTTAAGGGAATCTAATTTAACTTAGCATTTCAGTCTTCTGCCCATTCAAGCCAAGTTTTGCTACTACATTCAGCTAATTTTACACTTCTATTGACATGCAGTAAGTATCTGTAACTATTAAGCAAGTCATGTTGAGACATTTGACAACTATTACTACTGCTTAGTTATTTTTTATATATTTTAACAGTATAGTTTTTTTCCACTTCATGTGAACCTATTTTAAAAAAAGACACACAGAAGCATATTTTATTCCTTATTAGCTATTCTACGATATGCATCATCATTATACTATTATACACCAGTTATTTTTAGTAAATCCTGATTACTGCTTCCTGAAGAAGAAAAAAGGAGGACGACAGCGATTAAGTTATTTGTTTAGTTTTTTAGATTCAGCTGTAATTGCTGGTACACATCTCCCTGACTGCACACATGAAGCAGGTTGAATAGAACACTGAAATTACCTCCTTCATAATAGTTTGTTTTGATAATGTATTGTGTGTCGAGATGATGAGAAACAGTTGCTGTCAATTTGATTAGCCATTATATTTTTATGTTAATTGCCATTATTGGGTCCATTCTGTTTAGTGTCACCATAGAAGCCATACAATGTTAGCATAAATAACAAATTGGAGTAAATTAGGAAGATATATTTTTGCCAATTCATTTTAATTGCCCCTCAGTCCTTCCGTCGGTTAACGCAGCTGTTGACCCATAATAAGCGCTAGGTCAATATAGCTGCTTGTCAATTCAGAAATGCAAAGTGCTGTGTTGCTGGTAATGGATATACAACAACCTTTGCCAGCCAACTGAAGCAAACGAATGACAACTCACACGAAAGAATAAAGCATCAGCTATAGAGTTTCGTGACCTGATATTAGCAGGCAGGCTAATTGAAAGTCACTGCTTAAATGGATAAAGAAAGTACAAAAATCAGTATGTAAAAATGTATACATGCACACATAGGCAGATATATATACACACACACAATTTTTTTTATTGATAATGTCCTAGTATCTCCTTCCCTTTAGCTTCCTGTATCTTACACTTAGTAACTGGTAAAAAACAAAACGTTTCAAGATTTTCATCCAATTAAGTATTAATATCATGGCATATTTATGAATAAAAGGACAAGGCACCTTAAATTTGAAAGGACTTTAAGAACTACTTATATCGCCATTGCTTACATTTTCTTAATTTCTGACAACCTGTAGGTTTAAAAAAGGGAAAAAAAAAACCCCAATGCCTAAAACTTTAAACCCAAATAATATTTAATTTTAATGGCCATTCTTTTGTGTAAAGAAAACCCAAGATCCCAGCATTACAGGAAGAACTGGAGCTAAATTTCTACCACCACTTATGCATTCTTTCTTCCTAGGAAAGACTGAATGGTGAGCACATGAAAATAAAACTCTATTTTGAAGTCTTTATTTACTCCATGATATTTGATTTCTTTATTTCCTTAAGAAGTAACTTCTGCAGGTAAGTCTGCTTATTTCAGAGCTTCCACTCATGGAAAGAACATTTTGTTCTTTTCATGCAACCAAACTAATTTTTTTGAATTGCATTTAAAACTACAATCAACAGATGAAGGAACAAAAGGTATATATTTTTCATTCACAGTTATTCACTTCTTTGACAGAAAAATTAGGCTTCTAATATAAAAATAACAGATGTATTAAAAATAAACCATTGTGTTTAGCCAACAAAATATTAATTTAAATCTAGGTTTGAAATGGTTGTAGAACTGTTTCCTGTAACATCATGAGGCCAACTGCAAATCTCCAACTGTCTTCCCAGGAAGAATTTAAGATTACACAAGATTACGCAGCAGAAAACCAAAGGTGTCTTAGAAGAACTGGTGAACTATGAACACTGGAAAAGCAAATTTTCCCATGACTAAGCATAAAGCACTCAGTCATGAAAAGAAAATTATCTTGCTCAGCTACCACACACACCAGATAATGTCCACCAGGGCACACATAAAGAAAGGAGAATTCCCAGGAGCTCCTGAAGGACAGCGGTGCCTCCACACATGGCCAAGCCCACCCTGCTCAAACACAACGTCTGGCTCAGCATCTGCCCTGACCCTGCAGCTGCTGGTGTTTGAACAAGGCACTGGGCTGAAGGGTAGCACCATCTCTTCTCCTGTCTCACAAATGCCTAAAAACTCAGCTCCAGTGCAAGGTCCCCTTGCACATCACTCCAGCCTTACGAGACAGCTCCCTCAGTCCATAACAATATAGTCAAAGAGTAAGGATTTTTCCAGAGGAAAACGACCCTTCTCTAACAAGGTTAGACAAAGAAAAACTGGTTTCTTTAATCTGGAAAGAGAGAGTAAAAAAATAGCCAGTGTCCACCTTTCCTCCTCTTTTTTAGAACTGCAAAAGCTCAACTTCCAGAAAGTAAGGGGCCCTGGAAAGACATAACCATTGGCTGCCATCTTCCTACCCTAAACACAGGGCAGTTTTGAGGAGAAATCAAGATGCACAATCTCTCACCAGCTTTTCTGTTATTTAGAAAGTTTGGTGGCAGCTGCATTAAGGTGTTGAAATTAGAAGGCTCCTCCCTTAATGCTGGTTTGTTTAAATTACATTCCAAGGAACTTCAGTTGGGATGCCTCACTGTCCTTCCTCCTGTTAGGAGGGCACCCGAGAGGGAAACACACCAGCCTTTAAAACCCACTCAGTACTGAAGGACAGCACAGCAACCTAGAGAAATGAGCTAAGAAATCAGGAAAAGAAAAAGGGAAAGACAGAAGGAAAAGCTGATGGAAACTCACAACAGCAAGGCAGCAGAAGACTGAACTAGTGATTCTAGTGCTGATGTTTTACTCATCTGGATGCAGTGCTATTCCATGAAACACCTTTTAACAGCACACAAAACCTCCATATCTTGAAAGCATTCATTGAAACAGGTCAGACAACTAGATATCCTTATTTAGATTAATTTTAGAATCATAGAACAGTTTGGGTTGGAAGGCATCTTAAAGATCATCTAATTTCACCGCCCCTGCCATGGGCAGGGACAGCTTCCACTAGACTGCTTCCACAAGGTAGCTCAAAGCCCCATCCAACCTGGTCTGCAATACTTCCAAGGGATGGGGGATCCCCAGCTTCCCTGGGCAGCTTGTCCAGTGCCTACAACCCTCACAGTAAAGAATTTCCTCAGAACACCTAATCTAAATATACCCTCTGCTAAAATTGTTCCCCCTTGTCCCCTTGTCGTTACCTGCATGAAACTTCACTGTGAATTCCTGCATTAACCAAATACATGATGGTCAATGCTTCTTCAAAACTCTTTAGATTACTCAAATTCCTCTGCAGTCTTTCATTTATACTCTGGCATCTCCCAAATTCTTACACTTCTCTATAGTCCCACCAAACTCATAACCCTTTAAGTCTTTTCTGCATCCTCACTTTTTCTACCTTTTTGCTTTCTTCTGCACCAGACTCTCTCCCATTTCTTCAAGGCCTCCCTATGATGTATTCTTTGTTTACTGTTGTGTCACCTATGGTTTTAAGGATGATAAAGGCAGTAAGAAATTAAATAAAATCCACAAAAAAAAATTTCACCATTTAGTTTGCTAACTCTAATAGACTGCTTTGCAAAAGAGATAATTTCCACAGGCTACAGAAGTTATTTGTATTACTTCAATTAATTATAATACAAAACAGTGGCACCACTTCATTAATCAGCTGCTTGAGAGAGTTACTTTTGTGAAAAGCCTTTTTGATAATTCTGATTAAAAAGAATAGTGGCTCTTACTACTGTGGTATGATGATTCAGTATGTCCATCAAACAAATCCTTAATATTTTAAAAACAGGAAAGAAATAAAAGGAAACAGAAAAGAAGTCTCTTGGCAGAAAAATGTGTCTTAGGAACTCTTTCAAGGCTTAGATATAATGGAGCATACAGGAAATACTTCAGTGCTTTGAGAGGCATTTCCTCCCCTCCCCCCCTTAGAAAGATGCAGTAATTAAAACCTAATTATTATCTTCATTTTAAACAAAACCTAAAGTGAATACCAATTAATAACAACATACTAATGAGCATCTGCTGTGATGAAATTGAATATGAATGTGCTGCAAATTTCGGGTAATTTATTTTTTCGGGGAAGTGCCACTGGTCTCAATCCACTGTAGAAGATTGTATAGACTGCACACATCTTCCATCATGTCTCTTATGTGCAGCAATTTTTTATTTTTCAAAAAAAAGGACATACTTCAACTTTGTGGATGTTTATATATCCAGATGCTATCCATGCTAAAATGATTTCAAGGCAATCAACTACTGTGTCATGTTTTACACACCTCACATGTTCTTTTAGCAAACCCAGGGCAGTTGCATTGCACACAACCCCTATTCACCAGCAGATTCTGAAGGCAGATGCTCCTGCATGGCAAGAGCTCACAAGTGTGAATTCATGTTATACTAAACACTCATAATGTGCGTGCTCCTTGCCTCATGCTGATGTACACTCAATCCTGGTCTTCTTGTGCACCACAAAGCCTGGTTAAAAACACAGTGCTGGTCTAAGTCAAATAGGCTGAAATAAAGTGCACACCACTTTCACTCAATTCCATTAAAAACAAGAGAAGTTTGGTCACCATCTTTCCTGACAGAAGCCTTGGAAATAAAGTAAATAGAGAGGGGTTGTGTGTATGTGGTTTCCTTCTTAACCCTCCTAACCATCTACCTGTTCAATCAATATTGGGTTTTTTTAGTGACTTTGACTCACAAAGTCCACTAAAGTAGTAAAAGAAAACTGAAAAGGGCATAGTAGGATTTAGATGTGATGAAATATTTCCCCTAGCAGTTATGCTAACATGGATTGTATGACAGAAGAAGAGATCTTTACATGTACGTGCAGGAGTCAATGAAGAGGGAAAAAAGCTCAGCAGAAGACTGGACACTTGCACATTACAAGATTTTTTTTTTCCATTAAGTAACTGAAATGAAAAGAGCTTTTCCTGCTTGAAATCCTGTCTAGCAATTAATGAGAACATTAAAAGCCCTGCTCCTCTCTTCCTTGGAGAGATGTTGCTTTTTAAACAAAAAGACTGCATGTCATCTATGGTTAACAAACAGTTTCTCATTTTAATGGAATGCAACCCTCTCCCCTGCTGCTGGTCTTGTGTGTGCACTATAGTTCATCTAAACACGTAGTAAACCACACTCAACTCACTAACCCAGCCAAAATCACCCACCTCTTTTCTAATCTGGCAGAACACTAACCCCCAAATTCTACTGCATCCCCGTGTGGTCAACAGCTGGCACAAGGTGAAACAGAAAACTGCAAGGTAGCTGATGTGACCAAACCAAAATAGCTGCTGCTATTAAAGGAAGACAGGATGGTTCCTGCTTTTAGTTTTGGGCTTGACTTCTGCCTTGCACCCAGCACTCAAACTTACCTGAGCAGCACAGTTATCACACCTGACAGTGAAACACAAGTCTTAAGTAAGAATCACTCTTTTTCTGATGTGTGGGAATCACCTGCCTCACATACCTTCAGGATACACTTGTCATTGCAAGTGTTCTTCACTTGGAAATTTTCAGCATCAATATGACTAATTTTTGATATTACTAATATTTAATACAATTAGACATGACACAAGCACATAAAACTTGTGACTGAGCCTTTAACAAGACCAGACACTATCTGCTCTGAAGTATCTTTTTTGGTAAGAACATTATAACAGCAATTAATGACTAACAGCAATGACTAATTGTTGGATGAAGCTCTGAGTAGCCTGGTTTAGTGGAAGGTGTCCTTACCTAAGGCAGAGGGGTTGACAGTGGATGATCTTTCTTATGTTGTTCTAAAAGCTCTGACCATACACAAAACACACACAGTGGTCAACCACTGACTTACACCTGTAATCTTGGGTTTCTGATCAAAATACTTGTCACTGTTAATGACAGTGGAATAGGAGAAAAAGGTACAGCAGCTGGGTTTATCAAAGAATTTAAGGCTTTGCATTCTAAATCAGATGAACAAAATACGTTTTTAAAAATTAACTTCATCTGTAATCTGCCTCACAGATCTGGAGAGCCTCTACAATATTCATGTTCTCCCTCTGAAAGCAGCGTCATTGTTTAACTGAGGAATTTTCAGACTAATCAGTCTCAATATCCATCCTACACTGATGCACTTTTGGATAGAGATTGTACAGAAATACTCAAAGGTTAAGGTTTGAGGTTTTCCATGCCAAACCAAACAAATGAGCTTTACTGGACATCCAATGACAGACAGACATGACTCTGGAACCTGACTGACCCAGCAGCACATATAAGCAAAACTACAAAACTGTATTCAACCAGAAGCATGGAACATTACTCTAGAGAATCACCACATGATCCCCAAATCAACTGTATTTTAAGAGCCTCTGATCAAGAATATTTGCACACTTCAAATAAATTTCTGTTTGAAATAAGCAGCACATAGATATTATCCTGTAACATACCCTCTCCTTCGTATACAAGACAAACATAATTTTAAAAACCCTTCATGTTTACAATTTTAAGGTAAAAACCCCAAGCACTTTCAAAGTCAGTCATCCATTGATGGATTTCCAGAATTACTTAACCCTTGATAATCTGGGATAAAAAAGTTAACAAAAAAGGCTTGGCGAAACAGAACTGCAAACCATCTCTGTAAAGCAAAGTTGTCATTTTGCTCTGGAGATAAAGCACCATGGCCAAGTATTCCCCAGCTAGCTTAAACTAGCACAGCTCCAGAGCTCTGTCTCATGCTAGAGAATGGATGGATTTTATTGTGAATGTTTGATTCTAGAGAATGGATGGATTTACTCACTGAAGAGCACTCAACTGCAGTTAACTATAGGTCATCTGCTTATTCAAAAGAGGAAAAATAAACACATGTAAGACCTCTCATCACTGAACAGAATTCTTTTAACTTTCAAGTAATTTCATGTATTTCCATTAAAAAATTGTAAAACCATAATGCTCTTTTTAACAAACAAGAACTGAACTGTAAACATCCAGGAAACTCACCTCAAAAAAGATGTGCTACTACACTTGAAAGAATCAAACACTCAGGACTCTGCTAAGCTGCAATCTGCATACAAGACCCCTGACCTTACTCATGGAGAATGTAGCACAATCCCTTCCTCAGGACCTACACCTCTCACAGCTGGAAAACAAATCAAGTGAGGCCCAACCCAGAAGATTATATGAAAACACCTTAAAAGGAGTAAATTCTGCCTGTAGGGAAGGAATCTGCATAAGTTACCTCCCAGACCAGAACCAAAAATCAGCCATCTGTCAGCCAGAGCCCCGCCCCATGACAAAGAGAGAGAGGCCATTACCAGAGGTCTCCTGGAGGTCTCAGCAGAGTAGGTACAGAGCTGCTTTTCACCATTTTATGCAATCTGCTGACATGTTCAAGAATGGTTGTGTATTGCCAAGGATGAGCAAAATACCCCTCATTATCTTTTCTGAGGCACGTTTTGAGTCTTGTGTCTGCTTGCAAAAACAGAGGGTGCTACCCCTGATGTTACCCATGGCTTCCTGCAGCTGAGCAATGAAAAAAGCTGATAGAACAAGTGCTGCCCTCACATTCTAGGCTGTTGCACAAGTACCAAGTTACAGTCTGGAAGTAAGATATTTCTGTTTACATAAATTAGTTTAATCTAGCTCAGTACTTGCAACCTTATTTTTATTTACTTTAGAAATAAAGTTCTTCCTCACTGATGGATACACTTTACACAAACATTTGGCACTTGTCAGCTATCCGGAAGCATACACTGTAAAAGTGCAACTTGTGTAAGCAACTTACCCATACATATTTATTTAAATCAGAATTTCATTAAGAAATGGGTAATGTTGCATTTCTTTTCCACAAAATAATATTTATTAATATTTATTAATATTTGTGAAAGCCTTTTTAAGCAGAATCTTGATTATCATTCAACAATGAACAAGTAAATAATTTTACAATGGTTTCTTATTAAGTAACCAACACTATAAATAGGCTAGATATAGAAGCAAATAAGCTTGTCTAAATATGTTTTAGATGTAAAATAATGCATGTGAAAACAAAAGAAAAAGTAAGGGAATCACTGTATCACTTATAGTAAGGCAACTAAAAATACTGCTTTGGATTACAGCATTCCTGTTTTCCAAGACTTCAGGAGCTGACTCCCTAAATTCTAGGTGTTAGCAAGAGAGTAAAACGTTTGAAAGAGAGGTCTTCACCTTCACCTCCTAGTTTCTCATTTTTTAACAAACTATTATTTGAGCTCAAGTAGTTAAATAACCTGAAGCAAGGTTTGATCTGATGTCTCTGGAGCACCTCCTTAGACTTTAACAGAATGGCTCTGCTAAATGCTAAAGGACAGTAATGTCACACAGATGACAAAATGCAGGACAGCATCTTTTCTGCTAAGATCAGTTGTGTACAAAGACACATCTCAGTGACTTATGAGGCAACTTTCAGCTACCCAAGCGTCAAAATCAATCAACACCTTAGGTACCAGACAACTCCACTGAGATTCCAGCTACTCCTCCCACATATAGTCAATGTGATGGAGGATTTATCCCCACACACTTTCCTTTCCAGGTAGAATATATGTTATTTTCAATCTTCTTCTCCATAACTCAAAATTGATTCCTCAGCACCATAACCAGCACTGCCATCAGTGCATGAACTAATTGTGATATATTTTAGTTTTTAATGCCATCTTCTCTACACACATCTCTGGCATTGCCTACCAGTCTAACAAGATTCTGGGTAGCACATGTTTCACCAGAGAATGCATGTATAAAACTGATTGCCACCACTGTTAAGTTTTTAGATCACTTCAAGAAAAAGCCACAGATTCTGTCCTGTTCTGCACCCTTCAATTGGTAAATCCAAACGTGAAGACAAAGACACCAATCCTAAGATTACCCACAAGGAAAAAGTGTAAGTCCACCTAAGAACAAGGCAAGAATTAAAAACTTTTAGGTTTTTACTTTTACACCTTTTATCCTGGAACATAAACACACCCTACTGACTAACAGGATAAAAAGTATAGTCAAAAGTGTTCTGAAGATTCATGCTTCCCTCAGGGGCTAGAATTAAGTTTGGAGGTTTTTTGCCCTGGATGTACACATCTATCTATCGCAGAACTATCTGGTTGTATTGGGAGTTTTGAATGTTCACATTCAGCAAGTGAAGAAATCTTAAATTTAACCTTTCTAACTTTACAACAAACTCCTACAAATAATAGATAAGAAAACTGCATGCTTTTTCTCAGCCCTGGCACCAAAACACTAAAGCAGGTCAGGTATTCCTTTAAAAATGAACTATGTTATTTTACCAAATACAAATGATATTATTTTACCAAATACAAAGGAAGACAGAAAGTAATTTGTGTGGTTCCAAACTGGCAAAGCAAGAAGTCTCATAATAAGAAGGCTTCCAGGCAAAACTCTGTAGGAACCTCAGGAGCAGTGTCCAAGTGAGGGTGAGCCTCACAGGAAAACCATGCATCTACTTTGCAACATTCCTGAGTAAATTCTGCCCTACAAGCTGGAAAAGGAATGTGGTATAGTTATTATTAGACTTAGTACCTCCAAGTGCAAGGGATATTTTGTCTATAGGACAGAAGAAAAGCAGCTGGCTATGACTGGAAGAGAAAGAACATCCCAGTTTGGCAGCAGTCTGCGTTCTGAGTAACATTTTTTTCATTATTAGAAGAATTTTCTCATTAGACTACTACTCTTAGTCTTAGAGTAGCAGTTTAACAATTTAGAACCAGTAGCATTGAATTAGATATTTCACCTTTCAGATGATAGCAACTAAAATTTCCTAAGAAGTTCAACATATCTGACAAGAAATTGTATCAAATGCTTCAAATATTGGACTCTGTCCCACAAGAAAAGTTAAACATGCAATGAAAAAAATACAACATCTGAGCATCTGCAACTTGAGAAGCTTCAATGAGAAGTACAACAGTATAAGACAAAACATTCTCATCATAAAGAAACAATCCTAAGAGTTAAGAAGTGTTACCAGCAACTTCTCTCTCCATTCTAGTGATCACACAGAACATACAGGTGCTTGCAGTACAAAGCTCTCTAACCATTCAAGTGTGCTTCAACAGTGAGAATCCATAGCAGATGATAAATTGAGAAAGGAAAGAGTATGGACACCAAGAGTACAAAGTCAAGCAGCTCCCTCACAGAACTTCCTCCCCTCCTTCCCAAGCCTGTGACTGCAGCTACAGCCCTGCTCTTACAAGACAACCCAAAAAAACAGGAGAGAGGGACACAGAGAATTTCATTAACAGGACAGACACTTCAGAAAGTTTTCAGCAAGAACAAGTGACATCTGAACTTGAATGTCAGATGGTTCTTGATCATAGTGCAATGCTTGTAAAAACTTTTGCTAAATCTGGACAGCTCAGATAAAACTGTTGTATTGCTCTCAGAAATGCTCACTTCCACTCAAAGAGGTGAACTTCACCAGATACAACACTCTTAATAGAAGGAGCTGATGCCTACCAAAACTCTATAGACAAAAGGAGAAACTGGAGACTTTGTCACATATTGCCAACATTGGCATTGGAATAAACATCACCACCATTTACCTCCATACCCACAAAAAGCAGCCCAATCACAACAGAATACAGGTTAATTTTTCTAGCAACATATAAAATTGTTTGTAAAGATTCACTCCTCCTCATCTAAGTACGTTATTTGCACCCACAATCTCTGCACACCGAATTTCACCCTCTGAGCAAACACCTTATTTTTCATCAGACACCAAACAGGCTCATCTTGAGACTGCACAGTGACGTTCTTTGCCTCTTTGGGAATACACAATTTTAGATGCCAGCTAAATCTCCTTGGGAAAGACTAAAAGGAGAGAGAGAAGCTAGATTTCAGTAACCCTAAAAAGCAGCTAAACAGGCTGTCTGTCATGATATGTAGTTTAGAGAAATTCATAACTGATCCAACAGAATAAAAGCATTACTAGGATGATGCTGGCTCTCCCTGGAGCTTCTCCTTCACACACCTCTCTGAGTACTGATGCTGTAGCAGGGACCCTCAAGAGAACTCATGTTGCTGCCATCACAGTACTCAGTGCACAGCCATTTTGGCCATTCCACTCTCAAATGCATCTCCAAATCTTTCCCACTTAAAAAAGAAGTGTCTTATACCATATAAAAAGCTTGTAGGAGGCAAAACACAAGGAATCTCACAGGGAACATAAATTATGAATAATTAAGACATGTAAATTGTTAAGCTAGTTAAGTTGTATTTCTGAGATTTAAAATACAGCCAAATGAAAAAATCAACCTGAAATTTAGGACCAGGGAAAATACTCATAAATGCAAGCAATAAAAATGTCAATCATGTAATTTTAAATTACAGTAAGGCTGGAAAAAAGTGACCTTATCCTTCAGAGTATCATGCTGCACCCCAGTGCCCAAATTACAGGGAATAAAATGATGAACAAGGAAGAGGACATTCCATTTGAGTAGAGAAAGAACAGACTGCCCAGAGAAGGTGCTCCCAGAGGACTTAGTAACAATACTCTAAAAAAGTAAATTGAAAAATGTATTTAGAAAAAGTAAACTGAAAAACTTCTGGCTGAGAAAAAGTTAGATTGCCTAATTAGCCATCTTTATAAACTAGACAGAACCACAGGAGCACCTAATAAAATACACTTACTGCAAATCATTGCCATTGTTCTATACCCTTATAACTTTATCCTTACAAAGTTATGATTTTAACATTGTTATTCTTCAATCTTACATAATTAAAAGCTCACTCCAATCCTGCACAGCAAGGCAGCTGATTTCCACAGGTATGGCAAGTCTGACACACAAACAGCAGCCTGCTCATGTTGAGGCTGGGTCTGTAACACACATCAGGGCAGGTGAGAGTGCACCTGAACCAATACCAAAAGAATTATTCAGAAACACCACAGCTCACCTTCAGCTCTCCACAAGGAAAGTCTTTAGGACTTTTCAGCTTCATGATTAAACCAAGACTGTTGCTAGTAAGGGTGCATAGATGTCAAGGACAATATAGCCAAATACAGTCAGGTGGGAAAGTTTATATTACCCTCAATCTTACAGCTTTTACAGCAGACGCTTTTTTTCACTGTCTTTTCATTACAGCCTTTCATCTTTATTCACCAAATTTATATATCCCACTCAATTTTATCTTCATTCCACTGTATAATTCTGCAATGGAAATTGTCTCTTGAAAGGATGTCATCTTTAATACATTGTTTCTTCACAAGGCTTCAAGACTGTATTATCTACATTAGGTAATCAATAACTTTTTGTTCAGTGATACACTGAATGTATTCAGTCCAGGACTGTCAATTCTCTTGTTAAGGTTTACAAAAGTACAAGGGAAAACTGCAAGCTCAATTTTTTAAATTTTTTTTTCAAAAGGCTGGGAGAGTAGTGGATTTTAAAAAAAGTATTTGTGTAGAAAACAATTAATAACTTTATAACTATAGTACACCCAACCAGAGGAGCTGTCTCAAGCAGAAAATTAATTTTTATACTAGCTAGCTCATTGTTTGGAGCATCTATGTATTTCAACATTTGGAATGAGGAATGGAGCTGAAAGCTGACTGGAAGACACAAATTAGGTTAGATAACAACAACCTTGTATGGAAGCAGGAAAGCAGCCAAACCTCATACTATTTATTATCCATGCCAACAGGCTGTTTTGTTAGGTGAGGATTTTTGAGTGGTTTTCAGCAAGGGGAAGAGCATTCCAGCCTTCTCAACCTTATAGTGAGCACTCATCTGCATTATGCACTAGCTGGAACCTTTGAGCTCTTTTAATAAGATCACCCATGCAAAAATCTAGATGGCAGGATTAGAGCACTGATGAACAGTGAAATAAAAAATGGAGAAAATGGCAGCATTTTCTTATCCATGTGGAAGTACTGAAAGGTATTCTCTCTGTTTCTGCTGCCTGAGTATTCAGAAGCACGACACTCAACAAATCATCTAGATCACAAAAACAGAGTAACCAAATGCAGATATGCCTCTTCAAGCAAGAAGTTTAAGTACTTCTGTCAATACGTCCAACTCAGAAACAACAGGAGATAACCTACAGAGCAGAAAAGCATTTCCCCTACATATCTCATAACACGGTTATCAAAAAACCTAAAGGTTTTCACAGAGTTGTGCAAGGTCCCAAAAGGAGTTTTGGATTAATGAGACAGAACATGAACATTTCAGTTTTGTCCAGCACCATGTGAGCAAACAAGACAGCCTATTCTTCAGCTCAAATTATGCTGAAAGTTTCACGTAACACCATGGTTCTGTTTTATCAAAACCAGTTCAAAACTTTTCCACACAGAAAACATATGACAAAAAACCCCCGTTTCATGAAGAAAACTGTTACCATTATAAGTTAGTTCCAAGAACACAGCTTTAACAAATGATGTTTCATAGCTTCTGTAACTTTCTCCACTTCCTTATGCTCTAGAAGGAATGTCATTAGCTCTACCATCAAAATACCAGGAAATCCAAAATGGTGGTGAA